>NC_059440.1:14433736-14449254 GCF_021028975.2 Sphaerodactylus townsendi | reverse complement strand
GAGAGAGAGAGAGAGAGAGAGAGAGAGAGAGAGAGAGAGAGAGAGAGAGAATGTGTAAACAAATAAAAAAAATAAGGACCTTGCATTTTGAACCAGCTGAAGTTGCTGAAGCAGGCTCAAGGGTAGCCCTGCACAGAGCGAATTACAGTAGTCTAACCTGGAAGGTGACAGTTTCATGGATCACTAATGGCTATACTCTGTCCCACAGAAAGATAGTTGTAGAGTTGTATACTCCTCCACCACAGAACAAAGCATACTGGATGTTCTTTGTTGTAAAATGCCCCACCTGGGTCTTAATGCCTGCACCTAGCCCTTCTCACCCCCATCTGTTTGAAAGGAAAAAAATAAATTTAGCGTAAATGCTCTTGTGTTAAAGAGTCCCATGTTCAGTAAGACACAAAATAGTGGTTTTGACAAAAGGCAGTGTGTGAAAATGAATGATAATTCCCATATTGGTTCAGGACAATATTCTAATATGGAAGCATACAATTTTTTCAACTGCTGCACCTCAACTTATTGAATATCATCTTTCTCTGGAACAGATTTATACAATAGAAATTGAGACGGAGTAAGGCAGCAGCTGCCTAGCCTGACGAACATGGGAAAATGTCACTCTGGCTATGATGTTTTGTAACCTGGGCCTCCATAGATGGAGCTTCTCAATTTGCCTTTGCCGAATGCTCTTACATGGATTGTTTATTTTACCATACTGTGCTTTTCAGCCCAGTTGGTTTTCTCAAGCAGGCAGGGGGTGAAACTTCTTCGTTCTCCCAGTCTTAAAAAAAAAAAAGAGTTAGCATTTTTGTTTGGTTTTGTTTTGCAGTTATGACCCAGGAATCAAAATGTATTTTAAATGATAATTAAAACTGAGTTGTTATGTGGGAGTATTAGATTGTCAGCTAGAAACCAAGCTCAATCCAGGCATGACTGAGGGATGACTGTGTCTTCGTTGGCAGTAGAAAGGGCCTTCCAGTCGCAGCTAACATACGACAGCCACACAGGGTTTTAATGATGAGATTACTAGAGCTGGTTTGCCTTTACTGGCCTTTGCAATACAACCCTGGACTTCCCACCCATATACCAGTGATGTGAACCTTTTCAAGACCTGAGTGCCCAAATTGCAACCCAAACCCAACTTATTTGTCGCCCAAAGTGCCAACATGGCAATTTAACCTGAATACTGAGGTTTTAGTTTAGAAAAACAGTTTGCCGTTCGAGGCATGTGTGTTGCACCATCGTGGAGTAAGCTTGGTGGCAGTTAGTAGTTTTGCTTTGAAGCAACCGTTGGCAACTCTTCCAATGCGTTGAATCTACCACCCTAGGAGGGTTTACTCAGAAGCAAACCCCATTGCCAGCAAACCGAAGCAATTACCCCAGGTAAAGGAGTTTCTTTCACAAGGATTTTCTTCCCATGAAAATCAGTTGGGGCTTTTAACAACAGCTTAACAGGGTTACCTACACTGCTTCCCCAAAACTAGGTCTTAGGTTTAATGCTAATAATTGAGCCCAGCGTGACCCAGGGCCAGCCTAGATGTGCGGGGGCACTCTGTTTGTGTGTGCCCACAGAGAGGGCTCCTAGAGTGCCACTATACTACCCAGGGCTCTGTCCAGTGGTGGGGGGATTCAGCCGATTCGCACCACTTCGGCCAGAACCGGTTGTTAAAATGGTGCTTGTAAAGCAACCACTTGTTAAATTATTTGAATCCCACCACCGGAACCGGTTGTTAAAATTATTTGAATCCCACCACTGGCTCTGTCCACACAAATAACTTAAAAAAAACATTTAGAAAACTCTGTTCAATTCTCCTCTTTACCACAAGTTATGTCTGCACTCACCTTCTCAAAATGATTTATGGCTGCCATTACCTATCCGCCCCCCACCTTTTTAAACGAAGGTTGAATGGGAATTGATGGCTTCAAGGAGCTTCACAGCTTTGTGCTGAGATTCTCTATACTCTCGTAAAATACCGCTTCTCCCCAAGAATAAAGAAGATCACTTAGAAATGATGGCAATAAACAGATGAGGGGGGGAAATGGAGAGTGAGCTCAGAAAATGGGTGCAATTAGAGGAGGGAAGTTTGGGGATGGCAGAAAGGCATATGGGAAACATCTTAAAGAGATGGCACAGCAACTGGAGCTTGCTTGTTTGAAAACGTTTCAGCCTGGGAAGAACTAGTTTTAAAAAAGAATATCCGGGCTGAAAACGCTTTTTGAGAGCTGGAAATAAAAAACATTTGGCAGAAGGGGGGAAAAACAAAGGTGGAACTCCATGGAGGGAACGTTTTTATTTCCTGCCTTCAAATGTTTTTTTTAAAAGGTTTGTGCGGAAAGGGTCAAAGGCTGGCCCGGCTTAGGTTCTGAAAATCAGATGAGATCGAGCTAACCGTGGTACAAAAAGTTGGTCTACCTCTGAGTTCTAAATATTGTGGGCAAGAGTCAAGAAGAACTCCTGGACTTCCTTGAAACATCTGGCTGGACCACTACTGAAAATGGGATGACAGATTAAAATGGATTTTTAATCTAATGCTGCATGATTGTTTGTGAGTTCTTAAGCTGTATACTAAAATGGAGATGTCCACCAATAGTCCCTGTAAGGGCAGAGGTGGGATCCAGTAGAATTCTCACTGGTTCCCTTTAGAGAGTAGGTTACTAATTATTTGTGTGATTGCCAAGAGGGGTTTACTAATTAGTGATTTTGCCACGTGATTTTTGCCTTAGTTACACCCCCTCCTCCTCAGCAGTAGCACACAGAACTTGAAGCAGTCTAGCAGGAGGTGCACCGGCGTGCGTGGCAGCCTGCGCCTGCATTGCATTCGATTTCCTGCCCAAGGACCGGGGTGCACCGGCTGTGTCCTTGCCACAGCCCCACCCTGGAATGCCCTTCCGCCCCCAGGATGCCACGGCCACACCCCCCATCGGTGCCCCGCCCTGCCCCATTGGCGCTACGCCACAGTTTGAATCCCACCCCCATGGGAACCTGTTACTAAAATTTTTGGATCCCACCCACTGTTAAGGGGTTCTCCGGTTGCTGCGCCAAGAATTTCCAAAGTGCTGCATGGAACTGAGTCAGATCCAGGAGAGCTCCCCTGCTGGGTGGCGGCTCATCCATTCAAGTGTAGCACCAATATGGTGATGCCATGGGGCCACACATCCGCGTGGCATAACAGGGAACATATAGGTTGCCCACTTGATGTGTCTTTGGAAGTAGCTTTGACAATGGAAAGATAGGATACACATGGAACACATTGGCAAGTTATTGAGAAGTCGTAAAGCTACACCATTGCTTAACTTTACCTTTGTTGTGATTCTTTCCAGAAATTCATGCCGGCAGAGTCTCTGATGCACATGCTTCCCATGAGCTGTGAAAGCCAAACAGTCTGCACTGAAGTTTTGAGGAACTTCCCCCCAAAACAAGGAGGAATTGAGAATGGGAGATTCTCTGGCTGATACCACACGGTGAAGCCCAAGAGATGTTTTGTAAAGATACTCCAGACAGGAACTTGCCGAAAGAGTGAAAGCACTTGCTATTGACGGTTGCTGTGGGCCCTGATGGCGTGACCCAAAACGGTCAGGGAACAGTAAAAGAGGATGAAACTGTGTCTTCTAAGAATGCTGCTAACAACCAAAGGAATGGGGTCAACCTTGACCTAGGATCGTCTGCTGGAAGAACTGGACGGGGCTCATGAACTGACCCGTGCGGTCAAGAGAGTCCCCAAAGAGGCCCAATCTCTCTGGTAGGGAAGTATTCTCTTGCAAGAAAAGCCTGCTGGAAATGCATTTGACTTCTGCCTGGTCTCTCAAGGCTCTTTGGTCATATGCTACAAGGACCTTCCACGCACATCTCACCATCGGAGTTGTTAGGAGACCAACAATAGAGTCCCATCGAGGAGTCTCCATCTCTGACGCTGCGGTAGGTTTGCCCTCTGTCTGCTTTTTTTTGATGGTGGTATGATGTTACTTGCAAACAGAAATATCAAGCCTATTATTATATATGTGTTTGTGTGTGTGTTATTAATTATTCACACATTAAAATCATGCATGCAAAGAGCCTGCTAATATTATTGTGTAATGGGGGGGGGGGGTGTGCTGCCCACAGACCTTTCAACATGTTTGGGCCCTATGTTGTGTGAATGGGGCCAATGCATGTATTTAGCATGTATGTATAGCTTCCATATTTGAGAACTCAACTGAGCACTGGGTTGTGGGGAGGGAGGTCACAACACATTTCCACACGTTGATTGCTCTGGAGCTGAGGGATGTGAGGTGGGAGGCATCTATTAACAATTTGACACATGTTGCCATTCCTACCTCTCTCCACACATTCACAAACCTCTTGCCTGTGGCCAAAGGCAGGGTGCCCAGAGTCCTTTCTCCATACCAGAAAAAGTGCCTTCCTGGTGCCCCTGATAGGTAGCATCAAAACCAGAACTTTGAATGGTATCCAGTGCCAAATTAGAGGAAGGGAACTTTTTGTGGTAGCAAAATATGATCACCTCAAACGCTCTCAGCCTATCTGGCTGCTGAGTTTTGAACCAGTGAGGCGTCCAATCAA
Organism: Sphaerodactylus townsendi; assembly: GCF_021028975.2. Classification (NCBI taxonomy): domain Eukaryota; kingdom Metazoa; phylum Chordata; class Lepidosauria; order Squamata; family Sphaerodactylidae; genus Sphaerodactylus; species Sphaerodactylus townsendi. Next base: position 14,444,702 of record NC_059440.1, on the reverse strand, counting down.
TTTTGTGCTGCTCGATGGCTGGGGTACTCATAATATTGTCTTCCAATGATCTAGGACCAACTTTAGGAATACATCAATCAATCTATAGCCTGATCCGTAGTATACTTTCCCTAAAAGTTAATCCTGCCCAGATACTAGGCGAAAGATCACCATTGGACAGTTGAGAACATCCTTCACATTTGGCAGGTTTCTTATTCTATTCCCAAAAGTGCCAGATAAAGGACAATGGAATGGGCCATTTATTTATGTATTTATTTGTACTCTGCTTTTCTCTTCAATGGTAATCTAAGCCACTAACATTGTCATTCTCCTCTTGTTCCTTGTACTTGTTCCACAATATCAACAGTAGAAGGTTGGTGAGGTGTAGAGAGAGTGGCTGGCCCGAGATGTCCCAGTCAACTTCTGTGGCAGATGTGAATTCTAACCTGAGTTTCAATCCCAGGTCCTAGTCCTGTGATGGCGAACCTTTGGCACTCCAGATGTTATGAACTACAATTCCCATCAGCCCCTTGGCCCATCAGCCCAATTGGCCATGGTGGCAGGGGCTGATGGGAATTGTAGTCCATAACATCTGGAGTGCCAAAGGTTCGCCATCACTGTCCTAGTCTGACACTTTGGCCCATTATGCATGGAACGCTTAACCTGGGACTCTTCACTGCACAGTGGGCTTGCAGTGGGCTCTCCTCGCATTTCTCTGTGTCACTCCTAGCCACGCAGCCTTTCTTCAGAGAACTTTCCTGGGCATGGTTGTTTTAACTTCGCCCACGAATACTTAAAGGCACAGGTCTCATTACAGTTGGTAGTCAAGATTGCTGGCTTAGTCTTTTAAATTTCACTTTGATATTGCAGTTATTACAGTTATATCAACATTCTACCCTTTTCTAAAAGTAATCCCCCCCCCCCCAAATGAAAGAGGCAAAGCAATTCCCTGGACCACACGCTGCTGAAGAAGGGGCCAGCCTGCCCCGTTGCTGCCGGTCTTTAAGTCTACCTTGCTGTTTACCGTGGCCTGTTTGTTACAATTTGATTTATACTGTTAAATTTATAGCATTTTTGTAAAATATGAACTGTTGGAAAGTACCTCAGGAATTTTTTTTAATTGGCAGGGTGGCATAAAAATAGATGGTGTCAATCAAATGCTGTCAGTCATGCTCGAAACAGACGCTTGGCTATTCATGATCACATCTTCTTGGCGTCTTTTTAAGCTTGATGACAGGTGTGGGGGGGGACCCCTCTTGAAGTTCAGGTTTAGAGCTTCGTATTGATAGGAGAGGGATTTAAACCCTGTCATTCCCACCCAGTTTCACATGTCAAAACTTTCCTATCACATTTTTTAGCATGCCCTCCCTCAAGGTGGCCCGTGCATTTGCTACCTTCCTCCATCTTATCCGCGGGAAATTACTTGAGTTCTGCCGACCCCCAAGGCTTTGGTCCTTACGCCACAGGGATCCTTCCACGCACATCTTATCCTCACAACAACCTTGCAAGTAGGGTTGTCGGCCTCCAAGTAGTGACTGGAGATCTCCCGGGACTACAACTGACCTCCAGGTGACGGAGATAGGTTCACCTGGAGAAAATCACTGCTTTGGCAGGTAGAAGTCCCTCCCCTCCCTAAACCCCACCCTCCTCAGACTCCTCCCCCAAAATCTCCAGATATTTCCCAACCTGGAACTAGCAACCCTGTTTGTGAGGTAGCATCCCGTTCCCAGTCGGGTACTCTAACTATATGCTACGCTCAGTGGTGGGATCCAAAAATTTTAGTAACAGGTTCCCATGGTGGTGGGATTCAAACAGTGGCGTAGCGCCAATGGGGCTGGGCGGGGCACGACGGGGGCGTGGCCGGGCATTCCGGGGCGGGGCATTAATAATTTCTCTGTTACTGTAAAAAACTCTTACTGTAAAAAAAAAGTTCCTAATTTCCAGCTGGTATCTTTCTGTCCATCATTTAAACTCATTATAGCAAGTCCGACCTATCGTCTACTGCCAACAACTACTTCTCCTCTAATTGACTGCCTGTCAAATACTTAATACTTTCAAATACTTAATTTTGTTTCTAGAAATCAAAAGAAGGATACTTTCCTTAAACAAGGAACTTTACCATATTTCTAAAACATGTTTTAAAAACAGCCCAACAGGGAGAATTATCCCGTTTTCTACCTTCACTAACCAGCCACATAGGAAACAACAGGACTTTATGATTTTTGGACCTAATGGAATTTCTAACGGAAAAGCAGACCCAATTAGTAACCCCCTCGCAGCACACACAAATAATTAGTAACCCACTCTCGGGAACTGGTGAGAACCTGCTGGATCCCACCTCTGGCTACGCTGTTTTATAACAGCCCGACCTGGTTTTGATTAACAAAACTCTGCAGCGATCGAAAGGTCAAACCTCTTCCGTCTTTTCATGCAGTTGTGATCCAAATTGGGAGCCCACATGTCTATCTTTTAAAGCCTGGCTAAAATCAGTGGCCCCTTGATTCTCAAGAAAGGTGAGGGTTGGGATAGAGGAGCCAGCGGTCTTACTAGGTACAGGGCAGCTTCTTACAGATTTGCCGCACTTCCTTCCATTACGGTCCTGATTTGCTCGCAGGTCTGCATAGGACCCGGAAAGATTGCAGCAAAACCCTCTCCCGCTCAGTCTCTGCTTAGCACAGCGGGCGTCAATTTTCGTCCTCTGTCTTTTTCTGTCTGAAAAGTCTCCGTGCAGCTGGCCCCTGCAATGCGCATTTTATTGTTGTTATTGTGTGCTTCTCAGGGGAGTTGCCAATGCTGCAGCCCAGCTTGGTCACAAGCATTATTCTACTCGGCCTATCGTGGGTGATGTTTCCCCGGTATTAGTGCACACAATGGTTTAAAATTTAATGTGGGGGAAAGGGTAGGTGGGTTATTGCTTCTGTGGTACCAGCTGGTTTTTTCTCCCCGCCCCCCCCCCCCCCCCCCCCCGGACTGTCCTCCTTTAGGATTCAAAGCTGGTCGCGAGCACCAGAATATCAGCAAAATGGCTTTTTGCACTGTGAAGGCTAACAGGTTTATTTCAGCAGCAGCTTTTGTGAATGAGGGGGTCACTTTTTTAGATGCATGAAGTATTATCCTCCATTCGCAGATGAGCACACACACGCGCGCACACATACACACGCACGCACAAACAGAATAGTAATCTAGGAGGTGGCGGGAAGATCATTCAATGTAAAAGACCAACACATAAGAGATGATAATCCATTCACCACAGCAATCATTGGCAAACAATTCTCTGCTCATTTACCGGTGAAATGCAGAAGAAAACTAGACCTCTTATTATGTCCCGATGGAGTAGACTAAAATTTGCAGGCAGAACCTCACTTCTGAGGTCTCTGTTGACGTTGTGATGCTTTGGGGCCAATGGCTAAGCATCCTGGGAGACTGAGGCCCCTTCCGCACATGCAGAATAATGCACTTTCAATCCACTCTCACAATTGTTTGCAAGTGGATTTTGCTATTCCGCACAGTAAAATCCAGCTGCAAAGTGCGTTAAGAACATAAGAACATAAGAACTAGCCTGCTGGATCAGACCAGAGTCCATCTAGTCCAGCATTCTGCTACTCGCAGTGGCCCACCAGGTGCCTTTGGGAGCTCACATGCAGGATGTGAAAGCAATGGCCTTCTGCTGCTCCCGCTCCCGAGCACCTGGTCTGCTAAGGCATTTGCAATCTGAGATCAAGGAGGATCAAGATTGGTAGCCATAGATCGACTTCTCCTCCATAAATCTGTCCAAGCCCTTTTTAAAGCTATCCAGGTTAGTAGCCATCACCACCTCCTGTGGCAGCATATTCCAAACACCAATCACACGTTGCGTGAAGAAGTGTTTCCTTTTATTAGTCCTAATTCTTCCCCCCAGCATTTTCAATGAATGCCCCCTGGTTCTAGTATTGTGAGAAAGAGAGAAAAATGTCTCTCTGTCAACATTTTCTACCCCATGCATAATTTTATAGACTTCAATCATATCCCCCCTCAGCCGTCTCCTCTCCAAACTAAAGAGTCCCAAACGCTGCAGCCTCTCCTCATAAGGAAGGTGCTCCAATCCTTCAATCATCCTCGTTGTCCTTCTGTGCACTTTTTCTATCTTTTCGATATCCTTTTTGAGATGTGGCGACCAGAACTGGACACAGTACTCCAAGTGCGGTCGCACCACGGCTTTATATAAGGGCATGACAATCCTTGCAGTTTTATTACTGCAATCTACTTTCAATCTACTTATTGAAAGTAGATTGAGAGTGCATCATTCTCCATGGGCAGAAGTTGCCTGAAATGCTCTCCCACTGGTTTCTGTATACAGCCATGCTTGAAGACAGATTTGTGGCCATTTTTATCTTGTGTCTGATCTTTTTGCCCAGTTCCAGGAACAGAAGGGCATTGATGGCAAGTGAGGACATTTATATGACAATGGAGAGTGAGCAAGTGAATCTGCCCTGATGGTTTGGAAAATGGGAGTTATTCGCTCTTGTAACAGAGTGTTTCTTGAATAGATATAGTGACAGAGTTGGTTTCTTGCAGGATCCAATCCTTGGATTTGTGCCTCTCTTAAAATAGTTTGTTGATGCTGGTGAATAGCCATGGTAGACTTCCCCGCAGGTCTGCAGGTGGTTATCCATTAATTGATTCAATCTATTAAAATCATGCTAAAGAGAGCCAATGGGCTGATGGCATAACATCACTTCTGGAGGAAACCCAGATGTGATGTCATACTTCTGTGTTTGGAATATGCTGCCACAGGAGGTGATGATGGCCACTAACCTGGATAGCTTTAAAAGGGGCTTGGACAGATTTATGGAGGAGAAGTCGATTTATGGCTACCAATCTTGATCCTCTTTGATCTGATGCCTTAACAGACCAGGTGCTCGGGAGCAGCAGCAGCAGAAGGCCATTGCTTTCACATCCTGCATGTGAGCTCCCAAAGGCACCTGGTGGGCCACTGCGAGTAGCAGAGTGCTGGACTAGATGGACTCTGGTCTGGATCCAGCTACAGAGCTTTGTTCTTATGTTCTCTAGGAATTGCTGGAAACTATGCTAAAACCATCATGTTTGGCAATTCCTAGAAAGGACTGAAGTCACATCTGGGTCTTCCCCAGAAGTGATGTTATCTTTCACCCTAATGGCCATTTTTGGTGGTGTTTGGGGGGCAGTACTGATGTCACTTCCAGGTGTCCACCTCTTGGCTTTCTGCTGGTTGCTTGGCAGCGCCTTGCAATGCTATCTTAGCAATGCCTTTGCTTCTCCCTGCCAGTAGTTCGCCAACTGAAAATACCCCTCGATGCTGCTTTAAATTCTGTAAGGAAAAGATAGGCTAATTCAAATCTCTGTGTTTATATTCTCTTTCCCCAGAACTGCACCCCCAATCCGAATTAAGCCTCCAACTTCCCCACCAAAGGGCCACATATTCTTGTTTTAAAGCATGCACCCCTCGCCTTTCTGTCAAAATAGTCAAGGCACTTACTACGCTATCAGTTAAGATGATAACACAGTAAAATGACCATCTGTCCAAAAATAAAACCTCTACAGATCATGCTATTAGCTGTCAGATATAATCACCATAGCTATAAGATAAGCTAAAACCAGACACAGTCTGAATAAAATAATGGGCCGCAGAGCTCATTTTTGCCACGGTTGGGAACAAATTAGAAGAATCCCCAGATAATAAAACAAGTGGAAACGTAGCAGGGTTTGTTTTTATTAAGCCCGGCAAGATAGGTTGGAAATACCTGTATTTAAATAGGTGGAGATTCCTAGGAAAGGACCCAAACAGATGAACAATGTCCATCAGTCCATAAAACATAAATTGCGTGCACAGCCACACAGTTCAGATGTAGGAAAGGAAGAGGGGTGTAATTAAAGTTGCCAGCCTCTTTGTGACATTATAAATGAGAAAGCCAGTGGTGGGATCCAAAAATTTTAGTAACAGGTTCCCATGGTGGTGGGATTCAAGCTGGGCGGGGCACAACGGGGGCGTGGCCGGGCATTCCGGGACGAGGTATTCCTGGGCGGGGCTGTGGCAAGGACGAGCCCGCTGGGCCGATCCCTGAGGCTGAGGAAACAAATGCACACACAGAGGCGCCCAGGCTGCCACGCCTTGCGCCGGTGCACCTCCTGGTAGACTGCTTCAAGTTCTGGCATGCTACTTCTTGGACAGGAGGGGTGTAATCTAAGGCAAAAATCACATGGCAAAAAATCACCAATTAGTAACCCACTCTCGGCACACACAAATAATTAGTAACCTACTCTCGGGAACCTGTGAGAACCTGCTGGATCCCACCTCTGGAGAAAGCGCACCTCACAAAGTTGAATTACACCCAAGCAAATATCATCAGCTTCTGTAGAAAGATCAATTTTTAGTGCTACATAACAAGGAAATTCTACAAATTCACGGAAAATACAAAGTGAAAATTGACAATTCAGGGTAACGCCTCATGGTTGATGGTTTTTCTGCGCTGCACAAATATAACATCTTGAGGATGTTATAAAAAGTGTTTTGGAGAGGAACTCAGCACTGCTTTCTCCTCCAGGGAAACACATGGATGTCTTCAGATCGGGTTTTTTCCCCCCCAACCCAAGGTTTTCAAAAATTGCAAAACTAGTGATCTTTTCCTCCCTGGGACACGATGAAGACGCTTCCCCCAATGCTATGCAGAGAACAGCCCGTTTTGTTTTCCCCATCTGAGTGAAATCTTTGTACCTGTGGGCAATGCTGCTGGCCTGCTCCATCGTGCCCGCCATTTTGGATTTATATCCCCCCTTTCTCTCCTGTAGGAGACTCAAAGGGGCTTACAATCTCCTTGCCCTTCCCCCCTCACAACAAAGAAGATATCCTGGGATGTTTTGCTCTGCAGGTATCGAGGCGGCCTGCCTTTTTACTGAATAAAGTACATGATTGAACCCTGCCTTTCTTGTCGATTTTGGCAATATGTAGTTGTAGTCAAAATTTTTATATGTATATGTAGTCAAAATTTTTATATGTATATGTAGTCAAAAAATTTTAAATGGTGTGTCTTCAAAGCTTCACAGACTCAATATGAGAATCCAGGTGCAGCCTGGGGATCTCCCAGAATCACAGTTGATCTCTAGACACGGGGGATCAGTTACCCTTGAGAAAATGGCTCCTTTGGAAGATAGACTCCGTGACATTATGCCCGTCTGAGGGTCCCTGCTCCAACCCCTACTCCAAATCACCAGGAATTTTCGAGCCTGAAGTTTGCAACCCAGGCGTAATCTTTCAAGCCCTGTTTGATTTGCTCATCTGCACAGTGTTGCAGTTTAAAGGGTTAAAAAAGACACACACACCCCTTTATAGCCTTAGGAAGCCCTGTTTTGATTAGCAACGCTGAGTAGAACTGGAAGGGTTAAATCTCCTCATTCCTTTGCCACGGTGCCTTGATCTGAGTCACCACCTGGCCTGTGTGCCATTTATCATTTTACAGGCTAATGGAGCTATCACATCTGATTTGGACGCAAAAAGGATAACAGTGTCTTGACCAGGGATGAAAAGCTTGTACATTCTTTGGACAATTCTACATTGAAGAAGAAGAAGAATTTGGATTTATATCCCCCCTTTCTCTCCTGTAGGAGGCTCAAAGGGGCTTACAATCTCCTTTTCCTTCCCCCCCTCACAACAAACACCCTGTGAGGTGGGGCTGAGAGAACTCAGAAGAACTGTGACTAGCCCAAGGTCACTCAGCTGGAGTGAACAGGCTTATCTGAATTCCCCAGATAAGCATACACACAGATCAAGTGGCAGCTTAGGGAATCAAACCCGGGTTCCTTCTAGATTAGAATGCATCTGCTCTTAATCACTATAAACATTGATCTGCAATTTGGGAGTTTTCCAGATACCATTCATGGACTACAATTGCCATCAGCTCCTGCCAGTTGGCCATGCTGGCAGGGGCTGATGGGAATTGTAGTCCATGAACATCTGGAGAGCCACAGGTTGCAGACCCCTGCACTATGCCATTGGTGCTCTGCCCTGCTCTGACAAGAGATTCGTTTTGGGGCAGAGCTGCTGTTTCAGATACCTTTTCCCCGCTCTCACATTCCCTGCACGCAGATCCCATCATCCCTTCTGTTTGTCTCTTCTCTTGAAAATCTTGTGGGGTTGACGTAGGTCAGCTACAACTTAACAGCACTTTAGACACACAGAGAAGCATTCCAAAGACCTGACTTACAGACTTGCTGTTCAGAAAACAAAAAAAAAGGACCATTGTTCCCTATTAGGAAGATTCGGCAACCCACGCTTTAGGACAGGAATTAACCCCCCCCCCCCCCCTGGAGACTGTGTTAGCTCTGAACCCTCGGGCCATTTTAGAGGCATCCGTGCGCTCTGAGGAGCAACACCTCTTGCTTCAAGAACAGCCAGGCCCGATCCTTCTCTGTCAGGCCCGGAGGCAGCGTCTCCCTCCTACAGTGGCTGCAAATCATTACACAAGTTAAATGACAGCGGTTGCAAAGGACAATCCATCAATCAATAAAAAAAGAAAAAAAGAAAGCGAAAGCGATCAAGGCCCTTGCTTGATTGGCTTGTGTTCAGACGAGGTGTAGTCAAGTCAGGAGTTGGGATGGATGGATGGTTTTCGGTCGTGCATTTTGCCTCAGCAGATTTGTACAGTGTTAAAATGCCCCCGTGGCCATTATTGGCAACTGGTTGGAAAAAGAGAAAAGGGGGCATCGTTTCTGCTGAGCAATGGCTGGAGGGAAGATAGCACAGGCAGTGTGCATTGAGTGTCCTGAGAGGAGACAGGTAAAAGACCTTTTTTTCATTCCTGCTGGAATGGGATCAGCAAGCATCGCTTTGGCAAAACCTTCCCGTTAGCTGCTCTCCTCCTGTGATTTTATAAGAACAGAACAGAAGAACGAGCCAGCTGGATCAGACCAGAGTCCATCTAGTCCAGCACTCTGCTACTCGCAGTGGCCCACCAGGTGCCTTTGGGAGCTCACCTGCAGGAGGTGAAAGCAATGGCCTGCTGCTGCTGCTGCTTCTCCCGAGCACCTGGTCTGCTAAGGTATTTGCAATTTGAGATCAAGGAGGATCAAGATTGGTAGCCATAGATCGACTTCTCCTCCATAAATCTGAATTATGCTGCCAGTGAAAATATAAACCCACCAAAGCCTCTTTTGATGTTCATGCTGAAGGAGAAAGGAGTAAAGGATCTCAGGCTGGTTCCATTGCTCACAATCAGTGCCAGATTTAAAGGAAGAGAGGCCCATAGAGCGAGGGAAGTGCTCCATGTATAATGGGCCCCTATTTTACTTATTCCAGAAGTTCTCTATCTGTCTGTCTGTCTGTCGGTCGGTCGGTCGGTCGGATTTATAGGCCGCCTCATCCCCAAAGTGCTCGAGGTGGCTCACAACATACTATACACCAACAATACATAAAATACATAATAACAATCTCATTTAAACAAATCCACAGCCAATCCGCTAACTTTAAGAGCAGCAACAATTTACTTTAAAACAAAATAATGAAGTTAAGGCAAGCAAATTAACAACAGGGTCCCTTCTGCACATGCAGAATAATGTATTTTCAATTCACTCTCACAATTGTTTGCAAGTGGGTTTTGCTATTCTGCACAGCTGCAAAGTGCGCTGAAAGTAGATTGAAAGTGCATTATTCTGCATGTGCGGAAGGGGGCCTATCTGCTGTATTTTACTCTGGTTCAGTTACGAGAGTTTCTAAAATCCATTCTGAAATGTGAGCTTGTGCATTTTGACACAGTTTTTCATCTGCTACGTTCATTTACATGATTCTCTCTCATTTTTATCAATGCACGCTACCGTGTTGATACAGCAGTGTTTTTTCAAGAGGATTTTTCATACGTTGGGCGTACTGCTGGATCAAGATATTTTTGGGTGCAGTGTTTTACCAAGATTCCAGAGGACATGTGTGTAGCCACAGAACACTGGATGAAAAAGAGTTCTGATAAGTTTGTGCAAGATTCTTTTTAGGGTAGTGCGCTATGCATGCATATGCTTCTGTGTACTTTGATGGCAAGCCGCTCAGAAATTCACACAGCCACACCCTGATTGCTTTTCTCCTGTGTTTTATCAATACTCATGTCAGTGTGGCAAAACATACATGCCCAATTGTAATGGTCAGGAACGGTGTGGCCTCTTTGCGTGTCCTTTCCCGGTCGGCAATGACGGCCACGCTAATTCGCGGCCTCTCTTTCTGATGGTCAGTTTCACTTTGGAATCCAGAGCAGCTAATTCAGACATCTGGGCAGTGATTTGGATTTCTGTGAGAATATTTAAACATCTCTCTTCTGTTTTCCATTGGCCTTTTAGGAAGTAGAGCCAAGTGTAAAAGGAAAGAAGCAACAAACAATAGAAAAGTCAATTAAAAAAACAACACTGCCCAGCCAACTCTTGGCTGCAATCTGTGCTACATTGTTGTTTTTGCAAAGCATATGAAAAGGTGACGAAATTTTTAATTCCTTAAGGGCTGGGAGTGCTTGGCAGAAATTGACAGCCTGCGTATGCGTCAGACCCTTCTAAAATTGAAAAGGCTGGCTTAATCCACTTGGGTCCATGTTGTGGGAGACCGGCCCAGCAATATGCTTGACAGGGAGATGGAGTGGAAATGACAGGCGGAAGGAACAAAGTAAACACATGTCTTGCTCTTGGGACACCCCTTCTCGTTCCTGTGGGCTGAACAGGTTTCATTCTCTTTTCCACATGATAAAGGATCAGGAGAGGATTGATCAGCCGCTGCTTGAAGATGGTCTCCTGACAGCCTCTATTCCAAAAGAGTAGCGAGACCATTGTGATATAGTGGTTAACACATCAGACTCTAGGATCTTGGAGTTCTGGATTCGAATCCCCACTCTGCAATGAAAATTTGTCGGATGATCCTGGACTAGTCTCTCTCTCTCTCTCTCTCTCTCTCTCTCTCTCTCTCCCCCTCCCTCCCTCCCTCCCTCCCTCCCTCCCCCTTTCTGTA
>NC_059440.1:14411458-14433636 GCF_021028975.2 Sphaerodactylus townsendi | reverse complement strand
GTCCAGATGTCGGGCCTCTCCCTCCCCTCCCTTGCATGCCACCCCTCACTCCCTTCTGCTGCCAAGCACCTGGTCTGCTAAGGCATTTGCCATCTCAAATCAAGGAGGATCAAGATTGGTAGCCATAGATCGACTTCTCCTCCATCAATCTGTCCAAGCCCCTTTTAAAGATATCCAGGTTAGTGGCCATCACCACCTCCTGTGGCAGCACATTCCAAACACCAATCACGCATGAAGAAATGTTTCCTTTTATTAGTCCTCATTCTCCCGCCCGCCCCCCCAGCATTTTCAATGGATGCCCCCTGGTTTTAGTATTGTGAGAAAGAGATGCATACGAAGAAAGTGCATGCAAAGAAAGAGCTCAACCTTAAGCCTTCAAACAAAAAAGAGAACTCTTTCAGCCAATGCTAAGGAAGGCAATGGCAAACCACCTCTGAGCATCCCTTGCCTTGAAAGCCCTATGGCATAGGTGTCAAACTCGTGGCCCTCCAGATGTTTTGGACTATAGTTCCCATCATCCCCTGCCAGCATTATGCTGGCAGGGGATGATGGGAATTGTAGTCCATACCATCTGGAGGGCCGCGAGTTTGACACCTGTGCCCTATGGGGTCACCCTAAATCAGCTGTGACTCAATGGCACTTTCCACCACCAAGGGTTCACTGCACACAAAGGTATAGGAGGGAAGAAGGCGGGGTTTGGAATTCTCTTGGCATGATGTCATCAGGGGCACGCTCATAATTCCCTCCTTCCCATAGCCTCTCTCCCCATATAGACAGCACAAGGAGGCCTGAAAAACCTCTGATGATAGGAGGAAATGTACCACCTATTCCTCTGTCTCTTGGCTCCCAAGTCACGTTGCTCCCAAATAGAAAGTCCAGGGAAGCCACATCTAGCTATCACTGCCAAGAAAGGGTACAAGTGATAATTGACAGTAGGAAGGCAGGAGTCGGCCATGGGTCCTCATGGAGAATTGCCCGACACTACCAACCTCAGAATGAAGAAGAAGAAGAGTTTGGATTTATACCCCTTCTTTCTCTCCCATAAGAAGACTCAAGGTGGCTTACAAGCTCCTTTCCCTTCCTCTCCCTACGACAGATATCTTTTGAGGTAGGTGGGGCTGAGAGAGTTCTGAGAGAACTGTAGGAATGTAGGAGTGTGGAAACGCATCTGGTTCACCAGATAAGCCTCTGCCACTCAGGTGGAGGAGTGGGGAATCAAGCCCGTTTCTCCAGAATGAGAGAGCTGGCAAGCCCAAAGATAATTCACAGATCGAGGCCCAGCCCAGATCTAACGTTAAAGACTTCCTTTGTCACAAAACAGAAGGAGAGAGAGAAATTGTAAACGTTTCAAACTGCAAAACTTCTCAACCCACCCGAGAAAAGAACAATGGAAGAAGGAAAATACACTCCAGAGATCCGTACCATAATATTCTGCACCTGACTGGAAGTAATTATCAATATTATCTCAAAAGACGTGCATGTTGCTCTGGTTTGTTTCCTGACATTAAACGGCAGGAACCGTAATCCTTTTCAGCCAAATGGTTCCCATTTGGTTTGCTTTCCTGTGTGCATATTTTGTTGTTGCTGTGTTTTTAAAAAAACCTCATCCTTTTATTCTCTTCAACAGAAGAGCTGGTTTTTGAAGCACCTGGATTGACACATACCCTTCCTCGGCCATTCATGTTCCTGACATAAATTAGACTATGACGTGCTGGGGGAAAGCTCAGGGGGGCCAGAAGAAAGCCACTATTTTGATGGAAATCAGAGGGTGGGGGGGAGAGAGACATAATCTACCGTTGACTAAAAAGCTTAGTTGTGTACAGCTTCCCAAGAAGAAGGAAAAAAAGAGGAAGGAGAAGGAGAAGAAGGAGAAGAAAGGCCCTTGTTGACTTTAGGCGACACAAAAGAAGCCTTAATCCTTTCATGGGAACTAAATCACCACAGAAGGGGACAAAGAGAAGGTGGGGGAGAAAAGGCTCTGTCAAGTGAAATTCATTCCCAAGTAAATAGGAACCACCAATCCAACTTGGGTAAGTAAACAAAATAAGCATTGTGGGAAATGGTTTTTGAGGAGAAAAGAAGAAAAGAAGGAGAATTTTTTTTAAAAAAAGGAAGAACAGAAAAGCCCCCTTTTCTTCACTTGGAAGGACGTTCCCCGCCTTCTTCACCGTGTGCCCTCACTTAGGGATTCAGGGTCCCTGGCCTGGTTTTCAATCCAATTCAACTCCCTTTCAAGCACAGGATTCCCCGAATTCCAAAATTAACAAAATAAAGACCCGGGCACATGTTGCTTAGAGGACTGGAATCACTTGAACAAACAAACCTCCCCTCCCTCACACTGCCTGGTTTTGACCTCTCCTCAGCCAAAGAAACCACCTCATTTGTGTCGGCCAAGGCAAATAATTCTATTTAGCCCCCAAAGTCTTTTTTTTTAAAGGGGATGGCGTGGGGGGTGGGGATCCCTCAGTTCAGAACTTCAAAAGGATGCTAATGCATAAAACAGGACCAGCGCTCCATTATGCAATTAAAAATAGATATAATTCAATATACATCAAAGCTATTTCAGAAGAAGCAGCGTAATTACCACGGGAAATCACAGACCTAATGAGTGGGCTTTCCTACAGAGGCCTCGTGATATCTTTTCCTGAGGCTACAAAGAGATTGGGGGGGGGGGGGATCAATTTCAAAAACACCTTCCGCTCTCGAAAAGAAACTGTAAGAAAAATGAAATCGAAGGACTGCAAGAAAATATCACACAGGTTACTTGTTTAATAACACCGTATTTCCTATTGTATTCCCACCGAATGACCAGTTTGGTTCCAGAACCTGGACATATTTAGTTGGAAACAGTGCTCCGTGATTTCAACAATCCAGGCAGCTTAAGATTCAAATGTGATTTCAGCAGACACAACACTTCACTTCCCTGCAACAAAGGAGGGCCAGGACGCCTCAGAGCAAGACTTTGTCACATTTTGCTCTGGTTTTGCAGACGTCACTAGAAGTCTGTTCGCTAGTGGCAACTGCCAATTTGGTGAACATTCTTGCACGAAATAAATCCATCCTTCTCAGAAGAAGTGTGGTTCTCTTCCTTCTCCTGGGCTTCGGTAAGATTAATGGAAGTTGACTTTACACTCGAATTAGACCACTGCTCCATCAACCTTAGACTGGCCGCAGATAACTACTAATTGGATGATAAGCTGCCAAAATTTGTGAATGCTAGATCGCTTCGAACACCTGTACTTTTATCCCTTTACTTCTGCACTTGGTGCTCACAGACCAACAGGTCACGAGCAAAACAAATTCAATCAGTTTGGTAATACAGAAATAACCAAACACGCAGAAATACAAAATCTAAAATATATACCGGTAGTTAGAAAGATGTAGCACTGAAGAACCATAAATAACTTTTTGGCACAGCGAGGGTTGCATTTGGATCAGTTATCCGCCAATAACTTTGCAACTATCTCTTGCTTTAGAGCAGGTCCCCACTTTTGGATGAATACCATAATCCATTTATCTCTGGCTAGAGCATACTTTCTACAATCGATAAAACAATGGCAAACAATGTCCAAATTCCCTGATACACAATCACAAAATCATTCAGGAAATCAGATCCCTGAAAACCTGCCTGGTAACTTACCCAATAGTAGTACATTTAATCTGGCCTTGGAGAAACGTAGTCTATATTTAGGGTTTACAATGAGCAGGTAGGAGCCTTGGAAAAGGGAGGCCCAGCTAGTACAAAGAACCAGTGCTCCATTTTTCAAGGCACAAGACTCTAGAGACCTAACCAACTGACATGCAGAGAAATATCCCATTTGCTTTAGACAAAGTCAGTCTCTGCAACCTTTTAGAAGACAAAGTCAGTCTCTGCAACCTTTTAGCATTAGGGCTCTCACCCAGGTGAGCCGTGTGTATTATTACAGAGATGACCAAAGTGCAAGCCACAAGAACAGGAAAGACTGTAAAACGAGTTTACGTCTACAAGCACGCAAAATATTTCTTGAGAACCAAATCATATGAAAGTTCCAAAGTAACCCATGGATGTGAAGAACAGAATGACTCCAAATAGGCTGAATTGTAGAATGGACCCAGACAACAATATCTTTTTTTTAAAAGCAGAAACGTCATCTTCTGCAGCATGGCATTCAAGCAAAGTCCCTCCGACAATGGAGGCCTAAAACAGTGCTGGAGTTCTTTATTCAGGCTTCTTGTTAGTAAGAAGCCAACTCGACTTTTTACTTGAGTTGACTTGAGGCATATGCTACGTGGATTATCGACAGTAAGCATATCTGGTCAGAAAATTGCAGTACATCCCTTGGACATTATGGCAGCTGAGCATGTGGTGTACAGAAACCTTTCTGACAGCCATCCCAGCCCAAAGTATCATCTCACCTGCCCTGTAACCTTGTTAAACCAACTACAAAAGAAAAACCCAGGGTGTTTTTTTTATTTCAGAGAAATGATGAAACGAAATTTACACTTTGAGCAATGGAGAAGGGGGCAGATAAAGAGTCGACACCATTGATTGTTCATTGAAAAAACAGACTTTCTCAACTTCTACCCACCAATTGCAAAAGCAAGACTAAAACATGAGCACTGAACCTCTGTAACGTAATGCTAAAAAGCTAGCTGCAATCTCCACAAAGATATAAACATATATGGCCATTTGAAAGGGCTTAAAGAGAGAACATGCATTTTAATTATGACACTATATACAGTTTATTAACTTTAAAAAGGGAAATATCCCACACAGATCAAGCTACAGTTAATAATCACTGCTCTGCCAACCCCTAGATGTGAGGCAACAGTAATTGCTTGCGCTGTACAAATTGGCTATTCATAATTCTGCATGTATCACCCAAACCAATGAAACACAATCACATTTAAAACATTCGGAAGGCCGGCAAGTTGTTTAAATGAGTAAAAATAAAATCTTTATAACAAAAGAGAACCAGATTAGATGTCATTACTAATATATTAATTAATTCAGACCCAGAAGACTTGAAATAGTTTGTAATTTTTTTTTAAATGGAGGTTTTGTCTGCTATATAATTGCTCACAAGACCCAGCATATGGCTGGAAGGACCATGAGAAAGATCGGCCTATGGAAACATGGAAACCAGTAGCTAAATGTCCAGTTACAAACGTGAGTATGTACTGGCAGAGATGATAGATTAAACAGTATTTTGGAAGGAGGTCCGCTTGCTTACCTTTATTGGCAACTGTGTTGAACAATTTCTCAGAACTGGCATCGGAGGCCTAAGGGGAACCAATGGAAAAAGAACCACATATTAGACAATAAAGAACTCAACTGTTTTAATTCAGTTATGATATAACAGATTTATAGAACAGAACCAAAAAGGTGTTATGCTTCAGAGGCAAAGACGTAGAGATGCTAAGTCAAAGATGGAGGGAAGCACCTGGTGATTTTTCAAAAGCACAAAAGACAGAACTGGGCAACTTGAATCCCGAACACCCAGAAGATGGTGCTATTTAGCTGTGTCTGACTACAAGTATAAATACTAGTCATGGTGGAGAGCGTAGATATAAAATAATGGTGTTTGATGGTTCCTTATTCAAAATACCTGCAAACCTGCAAAACGTAATTCTTTTGCAATTGCTCATGCCAGACTGTGAAACGATGTCAACCACAGTAATAGCTCAACAGAAAAAGCATTCATTGTAACATTCAAAACCCCTCTTCTGATGAAACTTAATGTGGCATACATGAAGTTACTCTATTTGCACAATGTCCCTGCAAGGTAGGCAAGGCTAAATGAAAGTGATCTGCCCAGTGCCACCTGCAGTGAGCTTCAAATAAAAGGCTCAAAGCTTGAAAACTGTCATATCTGGGACATAGATTTTCATACTTTCTCTAACAATTGTTACCCGCACCCTACCCTGCTGAGGAGAATTTACTGCATTTCACTGATTTGGAATATTTCAAAGCCTTCACAACTCACATCTGAGCAAACATCCATTGCAAGAATTGGCCATATCATACCAAAGCAGAGAAGGACCGATAGAACCAAGATCCGAAGGCTGGGCTCAAAACATATGAAATAGAAGCTGTTTCCAACACTGTCTGCTCATAATACCTCTGTACAAACATGTTTTATATACAATTATATTAGAACGGTTGTAAAACATGCCTTTTTGAAAACATGATGCCCAATTTGATATACAGGGCAAGAGTTTATTTGCATTGCTGAAGGTTTGTTTGTGCAGCTCAGTTCCTGAAGCTACTTTGAACAGACCAACACTGCTAAGATATATCCTCCATAACAATCTCCCAGCGACTAAATTAAAAACAACAACAACAACAACAGCCAAAGCAATGTATCAGTTCTGGTTAAAAATGACCTGTCGCCTGGGAAACAAAAAAGACAAACCACATTCAACTTTACAGGTTACATGGAGGTCTATGCTCCATTCTGCTTCCGGCCACTCGGCTAAAAGGAAAAGTGTGGGGCGCTCTTATTAATCCAAACTGGGAATACAGTTGCTGAGGATGACGGAATCTATCTACTATTCGCAATTACAAATGAAGTAAAACCAAGATCAATAATTCAGGACAGTGTCAGAATGGTCGTGTAAACTGGAGATCAGAGATACATTTACATGGTTTGGATGTATACCAGACATAATCAGGAATCTCATTTTCAGATGTAGGTATGCTTCCAACTGTCTGTCTGTCTGTCTGTCAAAAAAAGAGACCTGAGTATTGAGTGTCTTAAGGTTATGCAGACATATCTAAAAAGAAAAAAAAACTAGACTTTTCCCCATATGTTTTACATCAGGAACAAGAGAGGTTTGTCTTAAATTGACGTATGCATTACAGTCATGTACAATAATCCCCTCCTCCAATTTTGTATGTGTAAATGGTTTTTTTTATAGAGAACTTTCATTTAGGGCCATCTCCCCTTTGGTATGTGTGTGCAACTATGGTATCTGTACATAATACACATGGTATGTGGAGGTTACTATTCCACACATTCATTGTTATCTAGGGCCTCATAACTTGATTTTTTGGAATTGTGCAAAGGACTGAGCTGTATCCTATCAACTTCCAGGATTTCTATAACATGTTTGAATTTCACAAATCATGTACACTGCAGCAGTCAAAAACCCATAATTACCTTACTTTTATACATGGGCAATTTTGTGAGGGGAAAAATGCCCCAAAATCACATTGATAGTAGCACTTACTGGAAATTTTTTTATCAAACCTTGATATACCTGAAGGAGAAGCCATTGGTCATGGAAGAGTTTTTGACTTCCAACAAGTGAATAAAGGAAAAATGCATTTTAATTAGCAGAGCACGAATACAAACACACACACAAAATTTGTCTAAATCAGTTAATATCCCATCCAACTTCTGGCCTGAAAAAACTGTAACAAGCAGCCCAATTCAACTTGTTCAGTTTGAGGTAAATGTCAATTTTTGTCTACTTTGAGTAGACGCAGAATAACATCATTTAAGATACTAAGATCTGACCTTTCATTACATTTTAAAAGGGATTTATAAATGGATTTGGGCAGATTAACACCACCTGCACTGGAGGTAAAAGCTCCTTGCGAAAACACTCCACACCTCCCCCCAATAAAACCCTGTGGATGCTGGATTTCGAACATGATAAAAGCTGTGAGAAAGAAAAACAAATGGAGACTGATAAAGCCAAGAAGCCTAAGGAGAATATATATATTGGAAGAGAGGAGTCAAACAGTTTAGATCGCGTTTCGGCTGGCTGTCCTTCCACCCACGACTTGAGAGATGTCACATTGCTTTCCTAACTCTCACCCGATCAAACCGATCTATGGTACAGAAAGAACAGCGAAAAAACTTTCTCGAGGCAGCTGTGGAAATGCGAAGTTCTCCCCCAAAGATCTAACTAGGATGAGAGGTGGAGTCTCTTCCCCTCTCCCGCACAATTAAAATAAACAAACAAAACCCTGAACCGGTTCAAAGAAACCTTTAGGCCTGGAGTCAATATTGTAAAGTCCCTTCAACTGAGAGGAAGAGCTTTCCATCAAGTTTCATATGTAAGGGAAACGGCTTGCTAGTTTTCTTAGAAACCGTTCTGTCAGCGACTGTACACAAAGGTGCTCGGGACATTTTCAAAACCACATTTGCACAGACCCAGAGCAAGGACTCCGTCAAATGTCCAACTCAAAGCTGTAGCACTGATTCCGGTTTGTCCCCTCGTAAATTCAAGAAAAACCATTCTGAGCTGGCAGAGAGGACCTCAAGGTAAACTAGAACCTGGCTTGACCTCTTTGGATTGTTTGTCCAGATAAACGCCGAGGCATCGGGGTCACCCCCTTCCAAACAAACGGGTCACTTCCTCCGTCAGTCCGAGTAGGATGCAATGCCCTCTCCACTAATTCCAACCATGTCCTCTCTGCTTAGACTACCAGGAGCAACGAAGGGAAAGAAAGAAGATAAGAGAGTCCTTCCACTATATCCCTCCCTTTAAATGAAGAGACTGAGAAAGAACAAGGAGCCCCCCTGAAGAGCTTTCAAAGAAAGGGCAGTTTACAGATAATACTTCACTGGTAATCTCCACCACCAGAACACACATGGAGTGGGGCCAAATTTCATTTCTCAGATTCTGCCAGCGGAGGAAATATATTTTCGATTTCCCCTCTCGCCCACCAGCTGGCCAGCCTCTTGAGGATTTCTTTTGTTGCCAATGCAGGTCTTTGCAACCATTAAAAGTACGAACGCGTCTCTCTCCCCCCTCTGCACTATTTCATGGAGTCTCAAATCCTTCATAATAACAGCCGATGGAACAACCAAGCGTAATTATTACATTTGCCAGCGATTTCTTCCCCACACTCCCCAGTGTATTTTGTATGTGAAAATACCTTCTCGGAGTCCATCTTCCACGTGAACAGCTCTGGACAGATAAAGAACGCCTTTCAATCTAAGTCCCACCAGGTCCTCCATCTAAGAGAAATAGCCGCTAGCAATAACCGCCGCCACCTCCAGACCCTCCCCAATTCTTCCAAAACCCAGCTCCGAAAACTCTGGCACGGCTCAATCCCTTCGGATTTAAACGCTACAAGTCAGCAGACCTCCAGGCAAAAAGAATCAGTTCGCTCTCTCTCTCTCTTTCTTCCATCAAGGAATTTATTGCCATTCAGGGGGATGTATTACTCAAAATAATATTTCCTGTCCAGACAGAAAGGTTTGGCGCTTCTGCGTTGCTTGCGTATGCGCCAGAATGGCCAAGCACTTGCAAAAACATCAGCTCTTGGACATGAAAGACTTTTTTTTTGAAAGCGGTATGCATTCTGGACACCCCCCCCCACCCTCGGCTCCTAAGTGGCCCTGGGGGGTGGGGAGGAGAATCCTCCAAGCCATAGTGGGATCTGAGAGACTGCTTTTGCATCAAGGAGGGAATGCACCAGCCGGAAAAAAAACCTCACAGACACTGCAGCCTATTAACTGAATGCAGAGAGACTCTCCTTCTTATCCCATAAGCACCAGGTTGTGGGGGGGGGGGGGGGGGGGGGCAATCTGGCTGCTCTCTCCCGCCCTCCTGGGTGAACTGCAACTCCTGCATCCCATCCTGGAGGCACCGGTACTCCCTCTGAGAGGCAGCAGGCAAGAATCTGCCTCCTCCATACAGACCTCTCTTACATTACTTTCAAACTAGCCTTTGATATAGACAGTTATTATTTTTTAAAGATTCTAATGTTGGTACCCTAAAAGATGCTCATGGCCACGGGCCATACCGTTCCTTGGTTTTTCTCTGCCCTGTCTGGGTGGCAACAGAGTAGAGCCCGGAGTGCGGGGAGGGGGAGTAAAAGTACACATTACCACCAAAAAACTTACCTTTCTCAAAGACCTCCTCCGTTCCTTTGAAACACTATCAGCTTGTAAGACATCACCCCAAACCCACATGGATTTTATGCAAGCATAAATTTACCTCCAGTTGGCCAGACAAAGGGGTGACCATCACATTTAGCTCTTCTATCTTACCTCTGGCCAAATTCTCTCCAGCTGTTTGCTCTAGGGAAGAGGATCCTAAAGAGGGAAGGAGTATTTTCCTCACTCTAACTGCTCAAACCAGTTTGAACCCACATTCTCTGCTGTAGGAAACTCTCCATCACTGGAAATCTCAGGTGTACAGTGAGTGCAAGGCAAGCCAGGGTTACTAAGTGGTGACCCCGAAAAGCCAGAGGGGAAAGGGGATAGCTGGTCTCGCTTCTATTGCTTTCCCCACCAATGTGAGCAGGCAGAGGGGACATTTGATGCTGACAGGCCACGGCTATCAACTTCAACTCAACCATGTTTAGGGAGGAACTTTTAACCTAAAAGAGCGCATAGTGGGAGACCCTGGGATAAGGCCACTGGTAGCAGCCTGATGCAGAAGAACATCACCAAGTCACCAAGCAGGGGACAAACCTGAATTAATGGCCACACTGCCAACGCTCTCTAGATGTCCGAATCCAGGAGTTCTCACATACATCTCTTGCCCATTGGAATGAGTCCCTATTTCCGGGCAATCTGCCCAAAATCATTTGGAAACAAACAAAAAAGAGAAGCCCAGGCTGGCTGGTGGGACTCTTAACCGTCATTCACAACAGACTTCGGACCACGAACAGTTTTTTTTTCTGTGGAAATTGCAGAATCCTCCTTTGGTTTCCCTTTCCAGGAGTTGACAGACCAGGCAAAACCACCAGGGAGATTTCAAACACAGGAGTCTTAGCCAAACCAGAAAACTCCTGCAAGGGTTCCTCCTCCCACCATCAAAACAGGGAGGTCCGGCAACACCTACAAAGACTAACCATCAATTTACGCCAGCTGTGAGCTTTTGCTTGGAGTCAGGAGCCGTCCATTGCTTGCACCCCCCAAAGCTGCGTAGACAAATAAAAAGGGGTGTTTGTGGGAATGGGAGAGGTTAGGAAGCTACGGTCCACTTGAAAACAACCTCAAATCAAAATAGCCACCCGAACTCTCCACGGGCGGTAAGCCGGGTGCCGACCCTTTCCAAGATGCCAAATGTTCCCCAAGTATCCCCCACCATTTCCTCGTCACCAACAAAGAATTCCAGTCTCTCGAAAGGGACCAGAGGTGCAAGACAGCTTCAGAGAGCTCCAGCAAGACTCCTATGGGAGTGGAGAAGGCATCTTTCCAACATATGAGACCCCCCACCACTGTCCTAAGAGACAGCCTACCACAGAAGTGCAAAGAGGAGGAGTGCAATCTGGCACCAAAAATCCAGCACACCAGAGAAGGCAAAGTGCAATCCGACACCAACATTGGAGCCAATCCGGCACTAATGTACCAAAGTGGTACATCTGCACATCGGAAAGCACACCAAGGACGTCGGGAGTCATCCCCCCCCCCCCCCCCCCCAAGGCAAAGGGAAAGAAGCCCATTACCTGATGGCCAAAGAGGTTAAACCCCTTGTCAGCCCTTAAGTTCATGTCTGGGGGAAGGGAAGGGGCCACTCGTTAAGAGAGTCTCCGGCAAACTCCGTCTTCCGTCGGGAGTTGGAGCTGGTTATTCCCAAAGAAACCAAATCCAAGCGCTTCCCTTCCAAGGGCGGAGTCCTTGCACAGCGGGGCTCCCCTAGAGCGCCCGGCCATTCCGGGGTGGCTGGAGGCTTAATCGCGGAAGCTTCTCCGACGGAGCGAGGCGGGGGAGAGCGACAGGAGACCCCGACCGAGGGCGGCTAGTCGAAGAGAGGCTCACCAATCGGGGCAAGGAGCCCAGGCGGCAGGACAAAGGGGACGCATGTGCGCCCAGGGGCGCAAAGACCCGTTTGGCACCGTGCGCTTTTGGAGAGGCTCCGGGGGTCCAAGAAAGAGGCCGGTCCAGGAAAGGCTGCCCTCGCGCCTCAGCTTCCTGGAAAGGGGCAGCAGA
This sequence comes from Sphaerodactylus townsendi, assembly GCF_021028975.2. Taxonomy (NCBI): domain Eukaryota; kingdom Metazoa; phylum Chordata; class Lepidosauria; order Squamata; family Sphaerodactylidae; genus Sphaerodactylus; species Sphaerodactylus townsendi. The sequence goes on along the minus strand of NC_059440.1, from coordinate 14,421,754 downwards.
GGCGGCAGAGGAAAGGGGGGGCTTCGTCTCCTGCGGTCCCGCAAGCTCCCCAGCTCACACAAAGCGCCCCTCCGTGCTCCAAGCGGCCGGATTCAAGTGAATTCCATCGGCACCGAAACGCACCAGCGGCGAGGCGATCCCATAATCCAGGAGGCTGGGTCCGAGTGGAGCGCGGCCCCGAAGGCAGGCACCCCGACGGGCTCCGGCGGACCCCGCGGGAGAGGAAGAGGCGGCGATCCCGCAGGCAGCAGCGTCGGCTCAGAGTCCGCCCGAGCTCTCCAACAACTCAGCAGCGTTTCCCAGGAGTCGGCGGCGCTTCGCGCCTCCGTCGCCGCCCCGCCGCCAGCAGCGCCGCCCCCGTCTCCGCCCCCATCTCTGCCTGCAGCTCCTCCGCGGACCTCCCCTCCTCCCTCCCCTCCCCACGCTACAGTTGGGTGCAGGTCTCCGGCTTAAATCTTGTCCGCAGCTGTTTCCACCAAGACGGGAAAGGCTGGCCGTTCCGCACCTGATGGGGGGAGCTTTCCGCAACTGGAGGGGAGGCAAAGCAAACGCCCTTGGCACATGTTCCAGAAGCACACACCCCGCCCACTACTCCATGAGAAGCCAGTTCTACTCCGAAGCTGTCTTACATTTCCATGCTGCATACTAGAATGCAAGGGAAGAGAGAGGGTGCCCTCTGAGCCCCTTCCCGCCCACATGCAAGAATAATGCACTTTCAATCCACTTCTCCACCATTGTTTGCGCTGTGGGATTTTGCTATTCTGCACTGTAAAATCCAGTTACAAAGTGCCATTAGAAAGAGGATTAGAAGTGCATTATATTGCATGTATGCGGAAGGGGTTTGAAAGTGGATTTTGCTATTCCGCACTTTTCTCAAAATCCAGTTGCAAGAAGTGCATTGAGAAAGTGGTTGGAAAGCGCATTGTTCTGCCATGTGTAGGAAGGGGCCTTAGTCTGCTTTAGCTCCCATTCCGTTTTGTCTCCTTTTTGATTTAGCACTTTCCATGATGGAAGTTTCCTCCTAGCGCCTTGAAAAACACAGACTTATTTTTCCCCTCCCCTCTCCCATAACTCCCGTGAAATAAAAGTGGATTGGATGGGAAGTGGGAACGGAGATGGAAGGGAAGAGCTTCTTAAGCTTCCAGTGCAGAATCATCATCTTGTGGAACTGACTGCCACAAGATCCGGGGATGGTAGCCAGTTTGGATGGCTTTAAACAGACCAGATGAATTCATGGAGGAGTAGGGCCCTATAAAGAGCTTCTGATTGCTAGTTGGGGGAGGCAGGGAGGCGGGGGAGAGAAGAGAAAGAGAGAAGTGGGCTAGTGCTGTGGCTTTCCTACATTGTTTGTAGGATCTTTTGGGTAACAAACAAACAAAAACATTACAGGGACTGAATTCAGTAGTTTCTGCACACAAAGCACATTTTCTAAGTTACAGTATCTCTCCAACAAATATGGCTTTCAAAATACGAGTACATTCAAGACTGTGTCCCCTGCACCAAAGAAACCTATGAGGAGAAATAATGATACCTCCTCAGCCCCTTCCGCACATCCAGACTAATTTTAGCACTTTCAATCTGCTTTCAACAGAGGTGAAGCTACAAGGGGACCAGGGGGTGCGTGTTGCACGGGGATGGGGGCACAAAAATTCAGGTTTTTTGTGTATTTTTTGTTTTTTCCCCATTTTTGGCCTGCAGGGGGTGCAGTTTTTAGGCTAGCAGCACCAAAATTTCAGGGCATCTTTAGGAGACTCTCCTGATGATACCACCCAGGTTTGGTGAGGTTTGGTTCAGGGGGGTCCAAAGTTATGGACTCCCAAAGGGGGTGCCCCATCCCCCATTGTTTCCAATGGGAGCTAATAGGAGATGGGGTGCTGCTAGCTTAAAAACTGCGCCCCCTACAGGCCAAAAATGAAAAAAACACTAAAAATACAAAAAACACAAGCAAACAATTTCCCCACAAAACTCAGATTTTGCACCAGGCTCCATTTTCCCTAGCTAAGCCTCTGGCTTTCAATCCACTTTGCAGCTGTGAGGAATAGCAAAATCCACTTGCAAACAATTGTGAAAGTGGATTGAAAGTTCATTATTCTGCATGTGCGGAAGGGGCCTTAGAACATACCATCATAACACACTCTTCCTGAATGTTGTGATTGCTAGCCAGTATTCCAGCATGCTGTTTGTTTGTTTGTTTTGTTAACCAGAGATGCAAAGGATTAAACCTGGGACCTGCACCTTACAAATTTATTTTATTTTTATTTTATTAACCGTACTATCCTGCCCTTTCTGAGTTGGAAGACGGGTTCAGGGCAGCTAACACACAAACAACAAATCAATATCAAATTCAACAATCATAACCATTAAAAGGCATTAAAAATACTCATCAAATCAAAGATAGCGACTGACAAATTTTGATCACCGATAGGGTACCAGTAAATGGTCCCAATATAGCCTAAAAAAAGTAATCCTCCCCATTGTAATTTACATTACATTAGCTAACACTTATCTTGAGTAATGGTTGTCAGCTATGCTTATTTTGCATTCATTGGTTATGCTCATTTGGATTAACAATTATTAATTATATGCAAATGTTACTATGCCACTGTGATGTAGGATTTTTAAAATAACTTTGTTTTTATTTGGGGATTTAAAATGGATTGAAAGTGCATTATTCTGCATGTGCGGAAGGGGTCATAGTTATGAAATTCAAACAACAGGCCTTTAGAGAAGGAGGTCCATGCCTCAATTAGATTCTGTACAGAAAATAAACCCTTCTATATTTTTCCTACTGAGGTCTGAGTTTTTGTTCCAGTCTGAAGAAGAGGAGTTTGAATTTATACCCCCGCTTTTCCTCTCCCCACAACAGACACCTTGTGAGGTAGGTGAGGCTGAAAGAGGTCAGAGAGGACTAGCCAAGGTCAACCAGTAGCAGTGGTGGGATCCAAAAATTTTAGTAACAGGTTCCTATGGTGGTGGGATTCAAACTGTGGCGTAGCGCCAATGGGGCTGGGCGGGGCATTCTGGGGGCGTGGCCGGGCATTCTGGGGGTGGGGCATTCATGGGCGGGGCTGTGGCAAGGATGCAGCTGCTGCGCTGGTCCTTGGCCGGGAAACCTATGCACACAGGCGCAGGCTGCCACTTACGCAGGTGCACCTCCTGCTAGACTGCTTCAAGTTCTGCGCGCTACTCCTGAGAGGAGGGACGTAACTAAGGCAAAAATCACGTGGCAAAATCACCAAATAGTAACCCCCTCTCGGCACACACAAATAATTAGTAACCTACTCTCGGGAACCTGTGAGAACCTGCTGGATCCCACCTCTGCCCAGTAGGCTACATGTGCAGGAGGGAATCAAAGGCCCCTTCCGCACATGCAGAATAATGCACTTTCAATCCTCTTTCAATGCACTGTGCAGAATAGCAAAATCTATTTGCAAACAACTGTGAAAGTGGATTGAAAGTGGATTATTCTGCATGTGCGGAAGGGGCCAAACTCAGTTCTCCAGATTAAGAGTCCACCACTCTTAACTGCTGCACCACGCTGGCTCTGCTGGGCAAAAAGACCTGAGGATAGGCTATCAAGCCATCACCAAGTCAGATATCCTTGACCTGGGCTTTTACACCAACTTCCGGTGCAATACAACAACAAGGGCCAGAATGCCAAAAAAACCCCAAAAACCCACTCCATGTAAGATCCCCTGGCAAGAAAGGAGAAATGGCGAGAGCGCTTGGCTCTTTTCATCTTTGTTTCCATTTGAAATCCCACCCCCACCAGCCCTCAAAATAAAAACTCTCGTAAAATTGCTTGCAGAGCAACCGCCTTGCTGTTCGCCTAAATGAGAATTCCAGCGTTTTATGCTAATTCACTTTAGGATTCTTTGAACCTGCAGTTTATGGGCCTCTGCTTAAAACTGCAATCTGTTCTGGATAAAAGGGAAGGATTACAAAGTGTTTTTCATTTTGCAAAGACTGCAGAAAAAAGATAAGCAAAGTAATGGGGGAGAAAAAGGATTGCATTGCCATTAATACTTGGATACTGAAGTGTTTCTGTTTTGTCAAGTTGCAAAAGGGGGAGGGGACCCTTTTTAATGTATTTCAAAGTTATCCTGTAAGATCTCTGTATTAGTGTATCCTCCTCTTTTTTTACCTGTGTGTATATTTTTGCCTCTCTCTCTTCCTTCAGAGAGTTCTTGGAATCTTGGGCCCCTTCCGCACATGCAGAATAATGCACTTTCAATCCACTTTCACGATGGTTTGAAAGTGGATTTTGCTATTCCGCACAGTAAAATCCAGCTGCAAAGTGCACTGAAAGTGGATTGAAAGTGCATTATTCCACATGTGCAGAAGGGGCCACCTTACTTTTGAGACAGTCTGATAGAAGGGGCCACCTTGGTATGTTGGAAGATTCTGTCCCTTTAGAGGGAGAAAATTAACCAGGAGAGTTATGCTTGACACACGCCTTTTCTGCAGCAACAGCTTACCACAGATTTTCCCAACGGTCAGCCATTGTGTCTTGGAAATATTTTCTGTGAAATCATTCTTCGTATCTCGTTCTTCCCCACCTCCATCGTTTTGGGGCCCCCTTGTCTCTTTGGCTGCTAGCTTGTATCTCTTCCTGAATCTTAAGATGGCAAGTTCTATGTGAAACTAACGTAGCACATGACCCATGCTAGTTTGTATCTCTGCCTCAATGTTATATTGCTAGTTCAATGTGACTAAGGCTGATTAAGCATGGGCCAAAAACAGCAGTGTGAAAATAGGGTAAAACGGTTTAAAACAGTGTAAAAGGGTTTATAGTGTTTTCACACCGTTTTCACACCACTGTTTTTGGCCCATGCGGAATCAGCCTAAGAGAAACAAATTAAACATTCTCTTGAAAATGGAGGAGGAGGAAGAGAAAATGGGTGAAGGGGAGGTTGGGCAATTACATGGGGCCATGGATAGGGGCTAAATGTTTGAACAAAATGAAAGCCCCCCCCCCAAACAAAATGATTGGAGCAAGCACCATTACATGAAGGAACAGACACATACAGCCCACCCACCCTCACAAAGAACCACATTTTCCGGCCAACTTAGAGCTGCAGTAATACACAGTTGTTACTGTGGTAGTCCCTTGTCAATTTCCTTCTGCAAAAGTAACTTCCCTTGTCAATTTCACTTGATCCTAACTCAGTGGTGGCGAACCTATGGCACGGGTGCCAGAGGTGGCACTCAGAGCCCTCTCTGTGGGCATGCACAAACAGAGTCCCCCCCTCCCCCACATATAGGCTGGCCTGGGCCGCTGGTCTCAATTATTAGCATTAAACCTAAGACCTAGTTTTGGGGAGGCCGTGTAGGTAACCCTGTTAAGTGCTGTTAAACCCCACTGATTTTCATGCGAAGAACTAAAGAGCGATCCTTTACCTGGGAGTAAGCTCGGTTGCTGGCAATGGGGCTTGCTTCTGAGTAAACACTCCTAGGGTTGTGATTCACCCGTTGGAAGAGCTGCACGGTTGCTTCAAAGCAAAGCCACCAACTACCACCAAGCTTACTCCTGAGTAACGCATGCCTCGGAGCCAACCGTTTTTTCTAAACTAAAACCTCAGCATTCAGGTTAAATTGCCGTGTTGGCACTTTGCGATAAATAAGTGGGTTTTGGGTTGCAGTTTGGGCACTTGGTCTCGAAAAGGTTCACCATCACTGTCCTAACTGCAGCTTCAGTGTGCTTTCACCTCCATGTTACATTGCTGATTCAAGATAAAATTAACAAAGCTGATACAGTCAACCTGGCTTGTATCTGTGCCCTAACACTACATTGCTAATGTGATAGGACAAGGAGAATTATTTTTAAAAATCCTTTCAAAAATGGAGGAGGAGTGGAGGAGAAAAGAGCTGAACGGAGATTGCAGAATTAAAAGGAAAACAGTAGCGGCAAGATATGTTGCAAACAACTCATGTAGAAAAAGCCACAGAGAGGCAGCGATGGGAAAGCCTCAATCTCTTTCTCTTTATTATGTTCATTAAAGATTTTCTAACAATACTTGGCAATCAACATTTTAACAACCAACAAAGCGGAAAAAAATGAAAGAAACGAACAATTGCATTACAAACGCAGATATAATAATGAGAATTAATATGCACAGAGCATCCAGGACCACGAAGCATGAGGCAAGCAATTTGTGGACAGAGGGGGGGAAAATCCTGATGCTTCCAACTGCATTATCACTCAGTGAAAGTGAATTAGATTGGCGTCAAAATGGACAAGATCCAGAGCTGGAAAATAAGAACGCAAGAAAAGGAGAACATTGCTGGATCTGACCAGGCTGTGGCCAAGAAAGTTTCCACCAATTCCTAGAGCTACCCGTGGTCAGTTCCAGGTTGTATCTGGAAGTAATGCACAGGTGCATAGGCCAGCAATGTTTTCTTCATTTTTACCAAGAGAATCGGCACCATAATGGGAATCTATAGGGAGGTCAAATTTCAACATTACCTTTTCAGGTTGGTTGGTTGGTTGGTTTAACTATATTTATTTGCCATCTTTGCACTCAGGGCAGTTTCCAACATTTAAAATACAATTGGCATGCCTCTGAAGATGCCAGCTGTAGATGCGGATGTAACGTTAGGAATGAAAACTACTAGATCACAGGTGTCAAACTCGTGGCCCTCCAGATGTTATGGACTACAGTTCCCATCATCCACTGCCAGCATAATGGCAGGGGATGATGGGAACTGTAGCCCATAACATCTGGAGGGCCATGAGTTTGACACCTATGTACTAGACCAGGGGTAGGGAACCTTTAATACTCAAAGAGCCATTTGGACCCGTTTTCCACGGGAAAAGAAAACACTTGGAGCCACAAATAATTTTTGACATTTAAAATAAAGATAACACTATATATATTGGAGTTTTTTTACCTTTTACTCCGCTCATTCTGAGAAGCACATGAATGTGCCCGCCCTGCTGCCTGCAGGGCGGGCAAGGATGAAGCCGGTGGCTCGGCCTCACCGGCCGCCGGGAAAGCACCCGCGCCGCTCCAATGGGGCGGGCGAGAGGGGAAGCCTTTCGCAGTTGGTGCACCCACCCTGCTGCCTGCAGGGCGGGCAAGGATAGGGCCGGCGGCTCAGCTCGTGGAGCCACAGTGCAAGGGCAGAAGAGCCGCAGGTTCCCTACCTCTGTACTAGACCATGGCCACACAGCCCATAAAACCCACAACACCCACTTGGCCTCTCTGTTTCAAACATCTCATGGCACAGATGTTGGAAAGACCTGCCCAACACCTCAGAGAGGTGTTGCCAGTCATGAGGGCTATTTAACACAGGGCAAAGTCCTGCGTGTATCAGGTTAACATAGTTTGGGAGTTCTATGCTCAGAACTTCATTTCCAGGTGCATAATTTGGACTGAGCACCATGGCACTTGGTGTCTTCCCTGGCATCCCATTCGTTCAACCTGAAACGGCCCCAGGAAGCCACTATTTGCCCTGAAGAGAAATGAATTTGTAGCCATCAATACCTGTACGCTTCCCCTACAGGTCGGATCAGTGACCTACCAATGCAAAATGGCTCCGGGCATGACGCCCCCTGCCCCTGCTGCAGGGGGAGCTTGGTGGGAGTTCAACCGGGGGCTGGGCATAGGGGGAAAGAGAGGGGGCAGGCCAGGCAAGGTGTCAAGGCCATGGGCTGGGCAAGATGGCAGGTGGGTGAGGCAGCAAGCTGGGACCATGCAAGTGTGGTGGGGGAAGAGAGGGAGGTGGCGGGCCATGATAGCCAGGGCCATGCCAGGCAATGGGTGGGTGAGACAGTGAGCCAGGGCCATGCAAGTGCAGAGGGGGGGAAGGGGGTGGACCGGGGTGAGCTGGACCCAGGCAAGATGGTGGGCGAGGCAGCAAGTGGGGGTGGGTCATGTGACTAGGAGGTGGGAGGTGGTGGGGTGGGTGAGCCAGGGCTGGGCAAGGTGGCAGATGGGTGGGTGAGGCGACACTTGGCCTTGTGAATGTGGTGAAGGGGAGAGAGGGAGGCACCAAGTGAATCGGGGCCAGGCAAGGTGGTGGGTGTGTGTGCAAGATGGTGAGCTGGAGCTTTGCAGGTGCAATGGGGGGTTAGAGAGGGAGGCGGTGGGCCGTGCGAATCTGGGCCCTGCGAGGGGTCAGGAGTGTGGAGGCTCGAGGGTGGGGATGCGGGAGGAAGGGTGGCCGAATGTGGCTTAGCTAAGTGGCACCTGGGTTGCAAGACCCCCACTGTCCCCCCAAGATACACCACTAGGTCAGATAGCGACTCCCTGAGGACCTTTCAAATTAGGAAAATGCTAATAGCAGGGAGAGGGAAGGCTGAAGCCTCCCACGCTTTGAGCGTGGCAATCCTGATCTGAATTGGTCTTGCATATACCACTGAATTAAGTTCCAGGGACAGAACTCCCAGGGAATGCATCAGAGGTGGGATCCAGCAGGTTCTCACAGGTTCCCGAGAGTAGGTTACTAATTATTTGTGTGTGCCGAGAGGGGGTTACTAATGGGTGATTTTGCCACGTGATTTTTGCCTTAGTTACGCCCCTCCTCCGCTCCTCAGCAGTAGTGCGCAGAACTTGAAGCAGTCTAGCAGGAGGTGCACCAGTGTGTGTCGCAGCCTGAGCCTGCGTGCATTTGTTTCCCGCCCAAGGACCGGCGCAGCAGCTGCGTCCTTGCCACAGCCCTGCCCAGCAATACTCCACCCCCGGAATGCCTGGCCACGCCCCCGTCGTGCCCCACCCAGCCCCACTGGCGCTACGCCATAGTTTGAATCCCACCACCATGGAAACCTGTTACTAAAATTTTTGGATCCCACCACTGGAATGCATGCTTAACTGACCCTGGGTGACCTTATGGAAGACATAAGAACTTTGTAACATGTCAATCATATGGGTTATAAAATGGCGTCCGCACCGGAGCTCAGCAGCGGAGCTCCGCCACAACGACATTTTTAACTTTAAATTCCACCCGTTTTAGCCTGGAATAAGACTTCTATCCACTTTTATAAATTTTATACCCTTCGGGAGCGGGGGCTTGATGTTTGGAAGCCCATACGGCCGTTGGGAGAGTGCAATAAGAAGCCGGGAGAGTGCTATAGAATTGCTGGAGAGTGCAATAATACTTCAACATAGAGCCTGGGAGCCTGAGACATAACGAAGTAAGCTGAACTTAGCTGAACTATTTAGAACTATTTAGAACTAAGTCGAAACATATCGAGCTGCCGGAATGAGATACCTGGCTCTTTGCTTTCTTCATCTGCCGTGTCTGTACCCCTGCGGGAGCTTTCATTCTCTGTGTCGGGGCTTCTGCAGTGCCCTCTCTCCTGAAGTCGGGCCGGTGCTTGGGGCCAGGGCTGGCGAGCAGTCGGATAGAGAGGGGCTCCCCCCTCCTGTTCCTTCTGTGCGGCTGAGCCGGGAACCCCGCGGCCAGAGAGAGCTGGGCGTGGCGCTTGAAGTGCCTGAAGCTGGAAACGGAGCCTCAGGGCAACGCCGGGAATCAGTGGCAGAGATTCCCTCCCATCCTTCAGAGCAGTCGCCGCCAGCTAAAGTCCTTGGTAACGCAGCGCCTATAGCGCGGTACGACGCCCCACAGAACAACGCAGCGCCTGACAAGAGACTCAAAAAGTTCTGGTGGCTGCGGCACCGGGAGTTAGTGGCAGTAACTCCCTTTTACCTTCCATCATGGCCGCCGCTAGCCAGAGACTCCCATAGGAAAACATCATCAGACACGGCGAGGGCAGTACCGCGCTTCGCCACAGGTGGCAGTAGAACGTTCGGCCCTGTGGCCAACCTTGGTATTGCAGGTACTGCACCTTTTACATCTATTCTATCACAGCAGAGGCTGTCGTTACGACTTGGCATCCATCAGGATAGAACTTTGGCAGTGAACCAGGAAATTGGACGCTTTCAGTGGCATAGTTGGTGGAATCTACTGGAAAGATCAGCCACACGGTGGAGACTTGTGAAAGTATGTGCATCTGATGGCATCACTGCCCTCCCCAGGACGGGCGAGCCAGCGGTGAGAGAGCTGGGCGCGACACGTCCCGGGAGGCTACGTTCACACTCCCTATCTGTCATCCTAGGGTTACCCGGGTTAGCCGGTGGCAGAGGCTTTCTAATCATCACCTGGATTGTAGCCCTTGAATCCCGTGTTACAACTCCTTTGCTGATCCAGCATTTATACGGCTGGCTCGGGTGGTGTGAGCCCCGATCCTACCGTTTGCGCAGCAGAACGTACATCATAGTAGACCTTTATTACTACTGCCACCAACTCCACTGGGAGCCTTGGTGGCCATAGTGCCACCTTAAGGCCCTCCTT